>NW_022156716.1:7407200-7444891 GCF_004355905.1 Pyricularia grisea | reverse complement strand
TTTCTTTTTTGTTTGGTGTTTTTTTTTTTTTTTTTTTTTTTTTTTTTTTTTTTTTTTGCGGATTCGAGACACACAGGGCTGCATTTCGTGGTATGCTAACACAGTGAGCCTGCAGCAAGCGACATTTGGCACAGGAGTCCAAGGGCAACAGCGAAAAGTCCGAGGACGAGTTGAAGAAGACAAAGTCATATGCGTCGCTCAAGAATTGGGGCCATGACATCCTCAAGGCAACTGGAGGAAAATCTTCTGCAAATGGCAGCTCAGATTCAAACCACAAGAACAAGGACGCTAGCGACGAGGCAAAGAAGGATTCTACCAGCAACGGCAAGTCTAAATCGAATTCACCCTCTCAGGCTTCAAAACGCCAGACTCGATCCGCTGCAAAGGATGACAAGGCAGACGAAGACGAGGAGAGCAACGAGGAAGAGGATGAGGATGAGCCTGAAGAGGAGGGCGAAACCGGTGACGACGATGGAAGCACGGCCAAATCTGGCCAGAAGCGCAAGGCGGCCAACGGCAAACAGAACGGAGGGCACAAGAAGCAGCAGACGAGCAAGGGTGCTGGTGGGAAAAAGCAATCGACTGAAGATGAAGCAGAGGATGTCGACAAAGATGATGAAGACGGTGATGAGGAACAGGACGAAGAGATGGCTGAAGCCGACGAGGAAGAGCAGGCTGAAGAGGGGCAGGCCAATGGGAAGCAGGCGAGCGACAAGGATGACGAGACGGAAGCGGGTGAGCAAGAAGACAAAGAAGAAGAAGACGAGTCTAGCGGCAAGGGAGACGCCAAAAACGGCCCCAGCAAGGGAGACACGGTAAGTTGGAAGTGGGGCAACAATCATCCGGAAGGAAAAGTTTTGGATGTCAAAGAAGAAGAGTAAGTTGCGTCCCGTTTTGTGATTTTGATTGTGAAACTTTTTTTCTTTTTTTTTTTTTTGTTCTCTTTTGTTTTCATGATTACTGACATTGACAAACGCGCCCCACCAGTACGTCCATAACAACCAAAAACGGTAATCAAGTCAGCCGAAAGGGCACCAAGGATGACCCAGCAGTGGTGCTGGATGCAGGAAAATCCAAGGCCATCAAAAAGGCACACGAGCTAGACTAAAAAGAGATAGAACAAGTAAGATTGTGGAGGTTTGGCATTTAATTCCATGTTTGTGTTTTTGTTGTTTTACTCGCCGTCATTGGTTTAGCACACATAAAAATGACGGATGTCTCGTGCTGATTTCGGCACCGATAGTAGACGCAAAGGGAGCGTTTCCAGCGCTGCGTATTTGGGCTCAGTGGGGTAATGCGCTGTTGTCAGACCCCAAACTTTGTTGGCGATTGGTCCTGCCAAACAACAAACTGTATGCTGGATTTCAACCATCTCTCCCACATACCTGATGGGTATGATAGGTAGCCACCACTACGTAGGCACACAAGTCACCCAGGTGCTCCTCTGAACGGATAATCGATCGTTTTCCCTCTATGACTTCCTACGTGTTCACAGAATACTACTAAATCCATTTGTCGAGCTTATCAAGGTTGCTGTCTAAAAATCTGCATGGCCTCGGCTTAAGTTTCACCACGCTCCAGCTTGCTTTTACCTATATTGTGAAGTATATATGGTAAGACAATCAGCGCCATTGCTCCCCTCTGATGCTCAAACGCGCTGTGTAAACTGAAAGTGCTACTTTCGTCAGCCACACAAGTTTACGAGATATCATAGACGCCATGTATACAGGGCTGTTGCAGATTGATATTTGGCATGAAGCCTTCGCCACGGTTCCCCACACCAGCCTTTTTACCCTGGGGCGCTTTATTGGACATTGCCTTTCTGAATTTCTTCACCCGCGGGATCCCGAGAATCTCATAAGCTGGTTCTCCTCAACCAGAGCCCCAGGCAAAGATCATTTTGCGACAAAAAAGCTTGCTGCATCTCCATACCTCGTGTGAGTTCATTTCACCACTGCTGACTGGTCAACTGAATGGACTGGTGGCGAGCAAGCAATCATCTGTATCCTATTCCAGTCCACTCACATACAATGGCACTATCCTGTGGAACTTCAACGGTCCCGAGTTTGGTCTGAATTAATGAGCCAAGACCCAGTAGGAGCTTGAGCAAGCGGCATAGTTTGCAGCGTGTATTATCAAGTGCCATTCATGGGTGCGTACAACTTTGGATCGCTTCTTTGCTTGGGATTCTCAGGAGATACAGGAGGGCCATACAAATCAACTAGCTGACTATGTATTGTGCTTTGCCCGTTGAGTATGGAAAGGCATGGCATCCCCTGCTTTGTTGGACAGCCGAGTGCTCTCTGTTGGGCTCTACAGACCACATATATCGTGCCCCCCTTGCGCCATTATAACTTCTCCGACTACAAGCATGGCAGTCGGGCACAGAAGAGACATGCCTTCGCCGGAGATTGAAACCAAGTCTGACGCGGTGGAAAATAATGCGGCGTCCCAAGTATGCACCAGAAATATCGACAAGACCATTCTGCCCCGGGTCGTGGGTGTCGACGACTTTGGTGCGCATGAGAAGACTGATCCCAAGGAGATAGCACTGGTTATAAAGCTCGACAAATATATCATGGCATGTATTGTTCAGACTATTTGGCCAACACGTAAGACTCACTTTTGCTGAAACCATTTCTGCGTCCAGCCAATGCGATGGGTCATTTACTTCCAGAACTACTTGGAACCACAATGCCATCGCAATGGCAAAGATCATTATGTGACCGCCTCAGCTAGAAAATTCACCTATTTCATGGTTATTAAATTCTTCATGGGTGTAGCTAGGCTCTAGTATGATATCTTTACCAAGTTCCTGCCCAATCTTTGCCGAGGCTAATCCTGCACCAGTATTTCTACCCAGGGGCTGTCTCCCTTTTGACATGTTTTTACGCCCGGAAAGAGATTGTCAGCCGAGTACGCCATCTGCTTTTTTGTCGGTTATTGTAAACCACAAGCCAAAAAAAAACTAACTCGTATCCCGCCGATCGCGTTCTTTTTACACTGGAAATGTTCTTTCTACCGCCTTTGCCGGGCTCCTCACAGCAGTTGTTTCCAAGGGCATACATAATATCCATGGCATCCAGGGGTTTGTCACAGTTGCTGTCGCCGTTTTGAGCTGCTTTGTCTCGCCGGACTTCCCGCTCGAGACAACAAAAGTGGTTGACCCCAGAGGAGCGGCAGCCAGCGCAGAACCGGATAGGACGCCGAGAAAGCTGAGGACAGGCAAAGTCCACGGACCTTGAATGGCTTCAAGCAGGCCGTCAAGAGAACCCATGGTGTGTATCTTCATGTTTATGGCGCACATGCACCTTTCCGCAAACGAGTCCGAGAACTTTTATGAGGCTGCTTTGTCCTTTTCTTTGTCTCTATCCTCTCGAGGGTATATACTAACAAATTGGAAATCACATGGGCAGTTCCCCTCAGTTGTCGGCACGCTAACACTCGATTTGACAGCCGGTATTGTCCTCGTCTGCCCGCCCTACTCCTCGCCTGCATTACCACCGTGATCTTCTCGTAGAGCTCCGGCCGACTCAACGTGCGCACGTCGCACATGACCACCAGCAAGCTTGTTGTGGTGTCTGTGGAGAGCACGACGGGCCGGTACGCAGGAATAATTATATTCTGCCTGGGCCACCCACGGCGTCAACCTGCCCATCCCCGGCTGTCGCTGCGCGTGTGCGGACAGAAACGCGAGAAGAAGTCGGCTCCATGAACAGCAGCTTCACGTCAAGCTCGTTCCTGTAGAGCGAGGCCCATGTACGCGCCCGTATCATGGCGGCAAGCGCGGCGTTCAGCGTGGCTACTTTTGGATCGCGTGGGCCGGGAACATGGTGCTCAAGAGGAGGAATGAAGTGCTGAACGCGGATATCGAGACTAGAAACTTTTATGTATATTGTGATGGCGGTACTATGGGGCAGGGTGTGGGTTTCTTGATGTTATCATGGTGGGAATTTCCAACACAGTACTCCGACGCTATGTTTCTCGGACAGCTTAATGCCGTCTGGGCAGATTTTCCTTGTTCACATGCCAGTTTCAGTAATTGGGTTTCTGTACAAAGCTGGACTAAGCAAATTACATTGCGTTCATCTGGAGTTCCTTTCTTTTTTGCCTTTCATTGTCGAAATCCCCGGAGAGTTACGGCTTACACGGTTGCGGTGCAACTGACAGAAACTGGAATGCATCAGCAAGAGGAATTCCATTGTCCGAATCCAGAGCCATGGGATTTCTCCCTTTGTTGTTCTCAAGGTCCAGTCCACCTGAGTTTTTTTTTCGATTCCCGTCATCGAGTTAATAAAACCATTCTTCCAATTCCCAGATCAACTTGACTTTCACAGTCTGCTCCCAATATATATACACAATTAGTTTGCTGAAAATCACATAACTCACAACTCTTGGCAACTATTAGGAGACAAGATGCTTCCAGCTAGACGCCTTCGGGCCAGGCCCAACGTCGGGCCCGTCAACAACGCCCAGGTCAACCAGAACGACAGGCTGTTGGTGAACCTCCCCCGAGAGATCCTATACATGATAGCCAGCCACATGGACAACGACAGCATCGACAGGCTCACTCAAACCAGCAGGAGGCTCCAGCAATATATAGGTCCGCGGTGCTGGGAAAGGGTTGAAGTCTCGTGCACAAACGAGGCTGAGAAGGACGACATGATCTGGCAGCTCGAGAACTGCCTGGCCGGCACACAAAAGGCGACTCTCGCTGCCAACGACGCCTACAGGCCGCACACTGTTTCCAATAGCAACGTTATACCGCACTGCGCCAGACATGTACGTGAGTACATCATCAACGGCGATGACGAGGAAGCTTTGTACAGAGACGATTTATGCAGAAGCTGGGTCGAGGTCACGCTCAATAATTTTACGAACCTTAGGGTCTTGGAGACTTGTTGTCTGGATCAGTGAGCCTTGCCTTTTTACCCCCATTCGGCTTTCATCTTTGCGCACCTGGCAAGATAAAAGTTAGTTGATGATATGGCCATTATATTAATTTTGAAAACTTACTTTTATTTTTCTGTCTTCCCTCCATCCCATAGACTCATCGCCGGCAGAATAGCGGCCCTGCCCAGATTACACGCACTAGCTCTTATCAACTGCTACAGCCTCGATGCAACGCCGGTCGAAATGAACCAAATCACCGGGCTTGTACATCTCTGCGTTTACAATGTGGAGCGCGCAAGATTTGGACAGGACAACGGCCAGACTCTGAGCATGCTGCGCGGCTCAGCCACGACCCTGCGCAGCATGGAGCTGTTCCACTTTCACCACGAGTGCAGCGAATCCCCCATTGTCGCCATGGGAAACATCGATTTCCGGCTCACGGCGCTCGAGTTCCTCATCATGTGCAGGTTCTGCGATCGAGAGGCCCAGGCCATGCTACGAGTGGTCGACTTCCCATCCCTCACCGAGCTGCACATATACCAGCCCCCCGACGACCTCATTCCCTTCTTTCGAGCCCTGCAGAACCTATTCATCTTTGCCGACGAGCCAAAGCTGCAGGCGGTGGAGCTCGACCTGAACAGAACCAACACCCGACAAATGTACAATGCTCAGCGCCGCTGGCTCACCTCCTTCAACACGCTCGAGTCCCTGCGCCTGGACCGGTGGAATCCCCAAGACGGCGACGCCTCGCTGATCCCAGGGGCCATCTCCGGGCACCGAGGCATGCGCAAGCTCATCTTCTCGCACCGCGACAGGGAGCGGGACGGTGTGTTCAGCATACCGATTCTCAGCCCGGAGTCGGTCACCCACCTGGCCTGGCGCCTGCCGGAGCTGCGGTGGTTCGAGTTTGCGCCCGACCAAGAGGATCTGTTCGAGACGGGCCGCGCGCTGTCTCGTCTCTCCAAGCTGGAGTTCTTGCGCTGCCGGCTCAAAAAGTCGGAAAGCTCCGACTTTGTCTTCGGCATGTTCACCCAGATCCTCAGGGGTTTCCTTCGGGAACTGGGGCCCGGGGAGACGTGGGAGGAGCGATACAGCTTGCGCTTGGTGCAGGCCGAGGATGAAGAAACCCAGTACGATGTTGCCTCTCGGTTGCCGGAGCCTTGGGGCAAAAAACGAATAATCACGGACGCCACCACCAGAAAGTCCGTCAGGATACGGAGGGCCGCCGAGATTGATCCCGCTTTCGTAGAAGATTCTGATCCTGTGTGGGTCGACAAGGTCTCGAGGGACTTGAGAGTGTTTCGTTGACGTTAATACTGCCGTCTGTTATTTAATTTGATATATGCTTTGCTTTTATTACTTTCTACATTGGATATTATATTGTTATTCATTTCCCCAGGAGAACCTTTTGGAAGCCTTGTGACTTCGGTACAATAGGTGGACAAAGTGAGTAGCATTAGATATAACCAAGGTTATACAAAAGAAAAGAAAAAATATTAACAAGTTAGTGTCCTTCAGTTGCTTGATGAACCCATCAAAAAGAAAAAAAAAAGAATTTGCCATCCCAATCTCCTCAAGAAAAAAAAAACCGCGCCTTGAAAGCCCCAAGAAAGCCACCTAGTTAGTATATTAACTATTCCCTCCCATAAGCGTCAAGCGTAAAATTTTCTAGTTGATCATGATCTGCTGGCCTACGCTCGGCACACCATCGGCAATCACGAACAAGATGTAATAGCCCGGCGGCGTGATGTTGTTGCTTGGGGGAGCCTGGACGATGAGGTTCTGAGCCGTCTTGCCGACCGCGAAGCCAGTGTTCTCGAGGTAGACCATGCGGTGGCCCATGTGCACGCTGTGGGTAACGTAGCCGTTGTAGTACAGCGCGACCTTGAGGTCCTTGACCGTGGAGCTGGGGAGGCCGAAGCGAACGTTGAGGATGCTGCTACCGGCGGGGCCGGGATTCATGCTGGTGCCGGACAGGGTCACGTTGAGCGGCCTCAGGTTCTGCTTGCCGTTGCTCAAGTATGGGGGTGTGTAGCGCTCAACGCGGAACTCGGTCGCGAAGGGTGTGTCGGCGCTCACCTCCAGAATGGGCTGCTGGACCGGATTGCTACCAGCGATGAGGACGGTGCCATCCTCGAGCATCAGCGACACCGAGTGATACATGCGCGCGATGGTGCTAGTTGCAGCAGTCGTGAAACGCTGGCCAACGGGCAGGGCGGGATCGTAGAGGAGCGAGGTGAAAGCGGGCTTGTCGGCCACGCCAAAGCCCTGGGCTCCCTGGTGAGCGCCGTTGACAAAGAAGACGGTGCCATCCAGCAGGAGTACACCTTCAGTCATGACACGTCCGTCGGGCATGGCGTCCATCTCCCACTTGGGGTTCGGGTCCAATGGCTTGATGCGGCCACAGGACGGCTCGGTCGGGGCAGTGACGTCCTGGTAAGGACCACCTCCGCAGATGAGGATATCTGGTGCGTAGCCGTTGGCCTTGGAAAGAGGCAACATGACAGAGCCGCCGGTGTTGGGGTAAGTACGGTAGTCACCGGGCAGCTCGGGCATCTCCTTGACAACCGTACCAGTGGTGGCACCGCTGCCGACGCTGAAGATCTGCGAGATTTGGGCGGCAAAAATGAAGAGATTGCCGTCGTTCAGGAGGTGAATGAATGGGTACATGTAGTATGGCTGAGCCCTCTCAAGGAGGTCCATCTTAACATATTGGCCAGACGAGACTCCGTTACGGTCAAGCATCTCGTATGTCGGGTTGTTGTTGGACGAGTTCTCCGGGGCAAGACCATTCAAGCTACCGGACGCGACAAAGACACGACCATCGGGCAGAGTCTGGGCGCTGGGGTACCAACGGGGAGACGACAGCTTGTTACCTGGCTCATCCCAGCCTTGGCCATCCATCGACGAGTTTTTGTCCAAGGAGCGCGTCAGGTAACGGATGCCGTCGAAACCATCACCAACATCCGGAGCCAGCCAAGGCAGCGGGGCGTTGCCACCAATCGACATGAAGCGACCATTGGCAAGAGGTGCACCACCAGAGCAGAAAGAGTTGGTCTTGTACGACAGCGGGACAGCCGTGTTTGTCTCGGGATCATACTCGGAAGAGTAGGCCCAGTCACCGTTGGGCAGCTTAAGCTGGGTGAAGGACTCGACCTTGTCCAAGAAGAAGACCTTTCCGTTGGGCAGTAGACCACAGTGCATAGCAGGTACACCCGACTCACCAACGATCTTGAAGGAACCGGGGTTGGAACTGGCAGGGGCAGCCTTGGGTCCAGGAGCAGGGAGATGAGGAGGTCCTGTGCAGTTACCGCTCTGGCAACCATCTCCACAATGGGCCGAGCCGTTGCCACAGTATCCGTACATGGAGCAGCAGTTACCAGCTGCCCAGTTTCCACATACCGTTTCGCCGTACTGAGCGCCGCAGGAGCCGTCCTTTGTGACCTGGAGGGAGGGGCTCGGGGTTGACGAGGCGGTGCTGCTGGTGCTGCTGCTAGAGGTCTGAGAAACGGAGGTAACCATCGTGGTAGCCTGGGAGCTGCTCAAAGATGAGGAAGAAGCTGACAGAGGTGGGTTGACGCAGTTTCCACTCTGGCAGCCATCGCCGCAGTATGTGGCTCCGGAACCGCAGTATCCGTACGAGGAACAGCAATTTCCAATGGGCCAGTTGCCACAGACAGTGTTGCCAAACTGCTTGCCACAAGAGCCATCGACAGTTACCTTGGCACTTGGAGTAGAAGCGGCGCTACTGGAAGTACTTGAAGAAGATGCAATGCTGGAAGAAGACGAGCTGCTGGAAGAAGTAGCAACAACAGCGGTGTTGCCACCGATGGCAGAAGTGCTGATGGTAGTGGGAGCACCGTTGGTGTTAGCAGAGGACTGTCCAGCAGGTGGGTTGACGCAGTTTCCGCTCTGGCAACCATCACCGCAGTGAGCAGCCGTGTTTCCGCAATATCCGTAGCTGGAGCAGCAGTTGCCCAACGCCCAGTTGCCACAGACAGTTCCGCCGTTGGCGGCACCGCATTTTCCGTCGGTGGTCACCTTTTGAGTTGCTGGGACTCCGGTGTTTCCCGGCTGGGTGGCCGATGACGACGAAGCGACCGAGGACGAAGATGAACTGGTCGAAGAAGCGCCAGCCGCCGAGTTGGGCGGGGCTGGTGAATATGAAGGAGTGGATGCTGACGAAGTCGACGAGCTCTCCGCAGGATATGCAGATTGGGCGTCTAGACAGTCGCCGCTCTGGCAGCCGGTACCACAGTAGGCCTCAGTTTTGCCACAGTAGCCCCATTCGGAGCAGCAGTTGCCGTCCTTCCAGCTGCCGCAGATGGTGTTGCCGAATTGCTTGCCACAGCTTCCGTCCTTTGTAGGCACGTCGGTCTGTACAGCCGACTCTGCGCTGATGGTGCTGGAGGTTGACGACGAAGTGGGGGCCGAAGAGCTCGAAGTCGACTTGGAGCTGGTACTCTGAGCGTTCAGGCAAGGCCCGTTCTGACAGCCGTCGCCACAGTAGGCGTTGGTCTTTCCGCAATATCCATACTTGGAGCAGCCTAACCAATTGTTTAGCCAGCCATACTTTTCCATCAAACGAGCAAACGGTCCCCACTTGGCAGCCAACTCACAGGAACCACTGGCCCAATTGCCACAGACCTTGCCACCGTTCTGGGCCCCGCAAGAACCGTCAGTGGTGACAGCGCCGCCCTGTCTCTTGCCGAGGCGGAAGTGTGCGTGTGCAGGCGCCAGCCTGAAGCCGGCCGCCATGTATTCCCTCTTTTCCAGTTCCTCATGGTCCCAGTTGTGCTCGGCTGGCATTTCGACATTGGCGTAACATGTTGTTCCCTCGCAGTGCTGGCCGCGGAGACACTTGTTGTAGGTATCGGTAGGGCTGCAGCTGGGTTGCACCCAAGTGAAGTTGATGTTGGCCGACGCGAGCGAGGCCGCCGCGGTTAGAAGGTAAGCCAGGCGCAACATAATGTAGAGCAAGCCTTCGTTACCTGGACCGACGAGAGATCGACAGGAGGTCAACGGTAAGATGGGTTAGGTGAAAGGTGGAGCTTTCAGAAATTATATATAAACAACGGATTAAAAGAGTGACTGTTCACGCGGAACGATGTTACCGTGCGTTTGTCAAATGAATGGCATGCCAAGAGCAACGAACCTGACGATGGTCTCGTTTCTCTGGGCAGATTAAACAAATTGGAAAGAACGCTAAAGAGCCGGGAGCTGAAGCCAAGAGCCTGGTGTCCTGTACATTCGGATGATGGACAGAAGGGAGTATTGGGAGATTTAATAGGATCGGGGCGGCGCGTGTGATGGCACCGGAGACATGCCGAGGAGTTGCGCAGCGCGGCTTGTCATCCGAGCAACTATGTGCGGGAGATTAAAAAAAAAGTAGATACTTACAAAAGACGCGTAAAGCTCTTCTCGCCAACTGGTGCAGCCCGTGCAGAGCATCTCCGCTAGGTACTTCTGTCAGCGAGCGGGGGACAAGGAAAAAGGCTGCATTCTTGGAATTGCGTTTTGTACAAACCAACGGTAAAAAGACCCCTGACCCGCCTTCTTCCTCCTGTGTAAAAGGAGTTGAAGCCGGCTTTCCCTTGGAACTCATGGCTAAGTTGGCTTGATTGCGCGTTACTGAAGCTTTACCGTTTAACCCAAAGTAGCGCGCTTGCACCATGGTAGTCAGGGGCTATTCAGCCTTAGTCTCGTAACCTTGGTAGGCAATGCAAAAATTTTTAGCAGGTTCAGGTCCGTCCGCCTATTTTAGTTTTTCAAACTAGCCTGGTTACCACTGACCGACGCTGCAGAAAAGGAGTCTAAGCGGAAATTAGGGACAATAATGGGAGAGGGATTTTTTTCTCGTTTGCGGAGGTGCCAATATGCCAATTCCTTCCATCAGAAGCTTCTGGTGTGTTCAGATGGGGACAAGAAAACTTTGGATGAACACGAGGTGGCAGATCCCCTTATGCACGTAGGGCTACTACTGGTAGGGCTTACTAAACGGCAGACAAGGCTGCATGGAGCCAGTATTTCTCGTAATTCTTCCTTGACACCGGTAGAGTTGGCAGCGGGGGTCTAAACCATCAGAGCTGAACTTTAAGACCCCGAAAACGCATAACCTAGACAAGGTAGATAGACAGCGCAAGCCGCAACAGCCAGCCGTACGCATTAAAGAGCCAATTGGGCAGCACATAAGTGCGAACCCTAGGCCTAACCAGGCACGTTAAGCCATATAAGTGCTTGCCCCTATCACGTAGCCACAAAGGCTGGTCAAACTGTAGTGATTCACATTCATCAACTGCCGAAATCTTGGGAGCTGCAGAGTGGTGTCAGGTTTTTTTTCAATGATTTGCCTCAAAGAAATCCGTAAGCGAGTGGCTAACACTTAGCTGCTTAATTCCCCTGGTTTGAAGATTTTTTAAGAACAAACCATTGATCCCGTCGGCATTTATACTCGTGTGGCGATTCTTGGCCAGTAAAATAATTCACCCCCGTCGACATATGACTGGCTAGTTCCTTCGTGTTGTGTCAAGATCACATTGTCGATACGTTTCACTTGTGTTTTTGTACCAGGTCGCTGGCTTGCTTAGGTGCGTATGGCATTTGCGAGCCGTTATTTCCGTTTGGCAGGCGCCATGCCAGATCAGACTATGTTGCCTGTGGCAGGGCTATACGAGAACATTCAAAAAAGATGGGGGACTGGCGCTGAAAGTTCCTGTGAAGGAGGAAAGATGGTATAAATATAGAACAACGCTATGTTTTATGGTCTGTGTCCAAGACTGATTTTATCTCCAATGCGTCAGAAATGATATGGCCGTTTGCCGTTGCGCTGACGGACCGAGCGGGCTGAGCCCCCTTCGGATCCGAATGTCATCCTCTTCACTCTAATGTCCGGATCAATCGAATGCAACCGTCGTAGACGCCACATTCTTGCCGCTGACTTCAATACTCTTTCCTTTGTCTGCGCCTTCTGTGACTTCCAACTCGAGGGTTTCGCCCGGCCAGAGGGTGACGTAGTTGTCGGACCATATTACCGGGTTCACATCAGCTCCCGTGGCGTCAACGAGGTTAAGCCTCACAAAAAGTGCAGGCACAGTCGCGTCGTTTTTAAGAACAACGGTGCGGCCATTGCTACCTATGGAAGAGGCCTTGGTGGATACCTTCAAGTCCGCAGGCTTCATGTTATTGAGCGCGGTAAAGTCAGCATACTTAGTGACCGGAGTGTGGTACCAGGTGGATTCGCTCCAGTCAAGAGTATCAGTCCCATTGGCAAGCCAGTAGACGTTCCGGCTCAGAGTCGTGTTCTTATCATCCGCCAGCCTTAGTCGCACTAGCACGACATCCTTAATGCCTCGGACAGCGCTCGCAAGTGATGCGACAACCTTGCTCTTGTTTGGCTCGGTATCAACCTTGCCCGCTGCTGTCGATATCATCCTTCCGTCGATGGAAATAACTTGTATATCGACATTGCGTGTGCCGCGCTTGTCCAAGGATTTGTTGATTACGTACACGGATCCCTTGACATAGTCGTAGGCGACATGCTCCGTTCTCGCTCCGACCTTGGCGCCAAAGTACGAACCTGCGGGGTGGAGGTAGTAGTCGAACAAGTTCCAATGCAAACTAGGCCAGGCATTGTTGAGCATCCAGTATATAAGGCCTGTAGCCGGTCTCTCGGCGTTCCAGCGAGCCGCGAAGCCCTCGAACTGGGCTCGTGTCGCCTCGTAGTCCATCATCTGGGCCTTCATGAGGTAATCGTCAAGTGAGTCGGCCATGGCAGAACCTCCACCGCTGCCACCACCTTGTCTTCCAACCAAAGCCTCGTTGTAAATCTCGCGTGTGAAGAATTGTGATCCTTCATTTGACATATGGTAAAGTCCCTTTTTGGGCTGCTTCCAGAGGTCGTCCATGTCCTTTGAAGACAGGAACTTGCGTAGGCTGCCTTTCTCTGGTGTGCCTACACCGGCACCAAGCTCTGAACCGAAGCCAAAAGCAGTGCCCTTATGGTTTTTGGTGTCGTCTGTGTCGTACCAGTAGTTTGGCGGCACCCAATCGTACGGACCTTCCATTTTCATGCCCGACGGCCCCAGCAGCTTAGGGTATCCGCGCTTCGATGCAGAAGCGATGATGGGCATTTGCCAGCCTGCAGCCTTGAAAGCATCAACGTAGAGTTTGGTAGCTTTATCATCAGGCCAGTAATCACTACCAACCAAGAAGGCAAGCATACTTGGATGGCTCTGCATCATCATAGCCTCATGACGCATGCTGGCTGCGGCGATATTGTAGTCCGCGTCGCTATAAATTGGTGGTGGCTGTATTGCAAGGTCTTGATTGTAGCTCCATGCCTCCCATTTGTCGCAGCATTCCCAGCCTGCCATGACCATAAGGCCTAGTCGGTCGGCAATTTCATACAGCTCCGGATGCTCCTGCTTGCCCTCAAGTCGCACAGTGTTGTGGCCAAGATCTAGCATATACCGCGCTTGAGCCTCAAACTTTGCCGGGTCCCAGCGTAGGAACATGTCGGCGCTGTAACCACCACCCACCACCTGGAACGGCTGACCGTTGACAAAGAAGATGGTATCGTTGAATTTGTTGACCTGCGAAGTGACTGTGCGGAAGCCGAATGTTCGCTCGGATGAGTCTGCGAGTTCTCCGTCGACGGACACACTGAGGCGGGCTGAATACAAAGGCTGTGCGCCCCAGATCTTTGGCCACCATATCCGCGCATCTTGAACGGGTATGGTCAAAGAAACTTCGCGCGACTCGAGAGGACCGATATCAAGACTTTGTTGACCTTGGTACTTGTTGCCAGTGGAGGAGTTGCATGTCACGAGTCCTTGAATGTCAAACGTGGCTCGCTCGTTCTCAAGGTTTGTGACAGTAGCCTTCAGTGTGACATTACCGCCGCCTTGGCCAGATGGTGAAGCCATGCCAGTAACGAGGCGGTAGTCTGTCACCGAGGCACCACGTGTTTGGTGGACGGTTATATCGCGCCATACACCCGTGCCGTTGTCGGCAGGATAAGGATTCCAGTCGACGAAGCCGAGGGCAAAATCGTAGTTGTAGTTGGTAGGGTACACGCGGATGGCGAGTACGTTGTTGGTGCCAACAAGGTTTGTGATGTCGAATCGCTTCCCAACATACGAGCCGGCGTGCTCCGTCTTGTCGGCCAATTGGTTGCCATTGAACCAGACATCTCCCTTGGGGGTAATGCCTTCAGTCTGCAGGAAAAAATGATTGCCACTGCCTGACGCGACGGCTGCAGCATCCAGTGAGAACTCTTGGCGGTAGATCCAAGGCACCGCGAAGCGACTTGAGTCGACCCTCTTGAGATTGTCGGAGAAAAACAAGTCAGTATCATTGTAGACGCCTGCCTGTATGAGACACGCCATGAGCGTGCATTTCGACACATCAATCTGGTACCACGAAGAGACGTCTGCCCCAGACTTTGACAATGCCGAGAGGTCATTGCCGGCTTGGGCTGTTGACTGAATGCGCCAAGCGGGCACTGGAGCGGCAAGACCCATAGCCGTTCCGATCATATGTACCGAAGCGGGTGGCCCATGGCCCCTGGTCAGCCCGACGGACAAGCCAGTGACCAGCGCAGCTGTGAGGACTAGAAACATTGCAGTGATAGCCCACTTGTGACGGGCCAACTTTGCACGAAATGTGGCGTGGGTGGCATGGGGGAGGACTGCTTCAGAGTTGACGGGCGGAACCTCCTCCATCTTTGTATCTGGCGTGCCATGATCGCTTCCCCGCTCCATTGCGGCGCGCCTAGTTGCACGAGAGTACCTGAATGTGACGTTTCTTTTTGTTTGTGCTTTCCAAGACACTGGACCAGGAACCAGACCGTAGTGGTTCCAGTCGGCCCGGTGGTGCGGAGACCCGCCTTGAAAATGCAGGCCACTGCGGCACTGCGAGCAAATCACAAGATCTTCGCAAAGCGCCCAAAATAATGTTAGAAGGGTGACCGAATGCGATACCACAGAAAACCGATGATGCTTACTCTGAGTCTTTACTTTTTCGGATTCGACGTGAGCCCGTCGCCTAGGAATCGGTAGCGGGCGCCGATCCAAACTTTCCCATTTAAGTGAGCGGGGTTCAGGAACAAAATCAATCCTAAAGTCTGCACAAGGGATAGCGTAAGGAACAGAAAAGGGAAGGAGCGACAAAGGGTGAGTGTAGTGATGATGTTGAGTTTCTGAGGAATTTCCTAAGGTTCAGCGACGAGCGACCAGCCAATTAAGAAGTGACCGGTGGTCGACAAGAGCACCGTCGACCACCAGTGGAAAAGACACCCACCCATTTTGGCTATCGTGGTCGTGGTGACGGCGCGATTTTGCGATGTTACGGATGGTCGCGGTCGGGCGCGCAGCAAGAGGTTTTTGCGTCACGTTAGTCTTGGGACGGTTGCAAGACATCGAAATTGCTCGGAAGGAGCGAGAGTCGGCTCAGGTTTCCCTTCTAAACGAATCGGGGCAAGCACGCTGCGCTAAGAATAGCTACCGGCTCCATCTCGGGGTTAATGGGGCACGTGGGCATCACGTGAATTACATCGATGGTTCTATAGATACATATTCTTCCAGCAATGCGAAAGCTGGGAACAGCATGGGGTCTTATTTTGTAAGGTTTGAAGAACCTTGAAGCTTTTCATCTGATGGCCGGGATGCGATATATGTAGGGAATCCTGTACTATAGTATCTATCTCCAGCCGTGTACCTGCATGACCTTTTAAACCCGCATATCTTAAGCCCCGCCAATTATCTAGTAAGCTACAAGGCTGAAATGGCTATCACCGTAACTTCTAAACCTGTACCGAGAATGCTACATTTCGATTTTGGTTGTAACCTACCTAAAGTAAAGCGTGGGAAGCAGGGTATCGCAACTTGACTAATGCACCACAAATTAAGTCGGCTCTTGTGTTGAATTCCGCGCCCCTGTTAGTCTATATTCGGAAAAGACCCCTTGCTCTTTTTTTGTCGGCAATCTGCTTGCAGGCTGGGGTTCCCCACTATCTCATACAACGTAGCACCACTTGCCGTTGCTACCCCATTGTATTTTTCTATCTTAAATATGTTGTGATCGGCTTTCCGGCGTGCCCATCACTTGGACAGAACGTGCATTCTTGTAACCCGGCTAAAAGGAATCCTAAAATTGTGTCCTGGATTGCCATCCCGAAATGATCAATGCGAGTGTTTCTCGAAAGGTTCAGGGACCTGGACCAGCTTGGCAGGTGTCATTGCGCTCATTAGTGCCTCTCAACTTTGCACATACCGTACGAAAAGTCAAGCCCCTCCGATTGATGCTTACTGGATCAGCTACCCCGCCTACCTGCTGCGGGGGGGACAAAGGGAAAATGCTTGCTGGCCAATCTGAAACCCGGCAAAGCTTCAGACGAAGACACCATCTCGTATATTTCCTCCAGATCACATATTAGGAAACCGCAGACCTTTTGTTAGCCCAAAGATCGAAGGAAGGAAAACAATCGGCTTGTTCGCTGACCGATTTGGTTTACTTGAGATCGTCACCAAAATGCTTTTCTCTCAGCCAGTATTGCAAACATTGGGAGCGTCAGCAAATGAGTGCACGATTGAAAGCAGCCACGACAAAATTTCATGCAAACAATTAACAAATCACTTAACAAATCATTCAAACGACCCAAAATTTACAACCTAATCGGCTACGATATTTATTTGCAACCCAATTATCTGCTCCAGGAAAGCACTTTAAGCCCATGTGTCAATTAATCGGACCAGTCCATAGTGATAGTCGATCAGTCGGCTGGCACGGCAGAGTGATCTCAACTTGTCGCATGCTTGCATATACATGTGTGCGTGCCCAACAACGGGAACAAAAACCCCGTGTGCAACCCCTGACATTTCTGCACGGGAACCTCAAACTCAAGCGCGACTGTACGCGAGCCCCTGATTGACCGTGCAGCAGCTTTTCCCGCGCCTATTCCCATGATATTGCAGCACAGAATAAACGTGCAGGGGAGATAACTTTGTGAAAGGAGGCCTGGCGATGATTGATGAAAAGATGATAAGAATGCGTGTAAGCCCTTTTGCTGTTGCGTACATCCCCATCCCGGGCTGGTCTTCGCTCTTATCGTCATTTCTTGAAAATAGCTCCAGCATAATCTGTGACAACCAAGTAGTAGAAGCCGACACTAGTCAAAATGTCGAACTACACTTTAACACCAAAGTTCTACTCAAACCCGGGTGTGCCTCCCAAGCCGCCGGTAGAAAAATATTCTCCGCCTCAGAAGAAGACCGAAGACACGATGCAAAAACTACGTAACGCGAATACGGTCAACATGTCGGCAGAGCTGTTTGAGAAGCTATATCTGCGTGAAGCAAGGCAGGCTGGACTCAAAGATGACCATCAACAGCAAAGAGCCCAGCCACGAACCTTTGGGGACCCGAGCCCAATGTAAGTTGCCCCTGGTTAACCTTTGCGGGTGGCCTGCGCAACAGAGACTAACGACTAGACAAAAGAGGATATATTGGTATCGTTATTGGTCTCACGCCACTGTCGTGCGATTTGATGGGCCTTCTTGGTGCTGGCGGAGGTGCGGCAGGCATGTAAGTGCAGACAGTAGTTCTAGAATGACTACCTTTCAATAATCGCAGCTCACACCACAAACGACCCAAAAGGCTGACATAACCGTCCGTCAGCGGTTCATATTATTTCTTCGGTGGCCTTCTCCAGATTCTAGCCGGGCTGGGCGAGTGGTTCCTTGGGAACACGTTTCCTTCCGTCGTCTTCACCACCTTTGGCGCCTTCTTTCTCTCCTTCGCAGCGACCCTAACACCCTCTTTCGCCGCATTTGCCACATACGCCCCGGACGGCGCTCCATCTTCCGCGGGCATGGACACGCAGGCCTTCAACGCCGGTTTTGGCTGGTTCACGCTGTGGATGGGGGTGCTGTCCGTCGTCTTCCTCGTGTGCTCGCTGCGGATCAACGTCGTCCTCGTGGTGGTCTTTGGCTCTCTGATCGGCGCATTCACGAGCTTGACGGGCGCGTACTTCATGCTCGCGAGGGTCGCCGCCAGCAACGCCGCCGCTGTGGTCGCCGCGTCGCGGGTCTCGGCCGCCACGGGCACCGTAGTCCAGGCCTCCGGGGCAGCGGGGCTGGCTGCGAGCCAGACGGCAAAGAGCTTCGTGCTGGCGGGCGGCGTGTGCGCTTTCATCACGAGCATGGCCGTTTGGTGGCTGCTGCTGGCCGCCATGCTGGACACGATGGAGTTCCCCATCACCCTCCCACGGGGAGACCTGAGTCGGTGGATCAAGCCGAGGCGTGTGGGGAGGGACGAACCGAGGGTATATGTTTAGTCATTGTGTGTTGTTGCGTGCGCTTCTCCTATGTATTTTTTTTCTTGTATGATTTTCCGTATGACGTTTGATGAGTATGCCGTGTCCCAGTATCAGATTGTAATTAAAAATACCTCAGTGTACTACCAGCAACACATTAACATGACATCATTGTAATCATTTCAACTTGGGTCGTTGCTAAGTCTGAACATCTTGCCATCTCGATAAAACTTCCCACTGGACGACTGCCATAACTCTAAGCGAGACTGGCTTTGAGTTGATCACCCGTGCCCGCAGTGGTCCCATCTCGAGATTCTGTCAGAATCCATGCCTTGGTATCCCGTTGGAGGATGCAGATGGGACAAAAACGTTCTTTCAAATGTCAAAAATAAAGTCAGTGCGCTTTTTTTCTTCTCTTGGCATTCCCGGTGTTCACCCGGCTCGGCCTGTTTTTGTTATTTGACATGGGCTTCATTTGCTTTCTTTTCAATTCTTTTCTTTCTCTTAGATCTCGGGCCGCTTCCTAAAATAGCAAAACAGGGCTTCCTCTCTCCTGAAGATTGCAGTGTCTGCCTCTCAGTTATGCGCAGAAGTTGGTAGCCGGCGCCGAAAGAAAAGGAGGCTCTCCAAAAAAAAAGACGTTAGAATCAGTTCATTCACTCAATTTGCCACAGGCGTACATCGTCTGGTGATGTTTTTGTGACGTACGCAGTATATTCTTTCCCCAGGATCATGTCTGTTTGCGTAGATGTCGGGTTTTCCATTCACATTTTTCACGTGTTGGGACAGAAAAAAGAAAGACAGAGAAACGAATTGCAAACTTTGGATTTTTTTTTGACGACCTAAGATGGGGCTTTCAATTCTCCGCGGTGCCGATGTCTCGGCGTGGCTTGTTGACTTGGCTTGCGGTCTCGATGGCATTGCTTTCGGAAAGAATTATTGCATGGTGTGACGCAAAAGGAAGCTTGGGAGTACGCGTCCTCGAATGCTTTAGTTCTGTTGATTTTGTGCCGTCTTCTGTTATTTTTCTTCCATCGCCTTTGTTTTGCCATGCAGTAGGACCAGATCCCATTTCTACATACATACCTAGGTAGGTACCTGGTAAGGGAGATAGATGCATGGAACCCTGGCTGCTGAAAATCATCATGCCGGGCTGGGCAAACTGATCGGCGCTGTCACTTTGTCTTAGCAGGTGCAACGGTGCGGGTACCTTGTTTTTACGTCGCCTTTAGGACTGCAACTCGCAAGTCGTACCTTGCAGCCTTGGCCATGTTGTGGCTTTCGGTCTTTTTTCTTCGCACATGAGAATTTGTTTTCAAGGCGTATTCGTAGTAAAAAAAAAAAAATAAAAAAAAAGGAGGGGAATGACTGCATTGGGCCAGAGGTCTCACTCATTTCATGGGAGCGGAGTAGAGCGGAGAGCGCTGCTGCCACTAACACCAGGGCTGATGACGATCACAACTTCATCCCATCTACAATTCTTTGGACTGCTCCGGAGCCATGTGGAGGGAAGCCTAGTTGAGACGAATACGAATGTGGGAGCCATCCATACATATCGTTGTGCCCCTCAATTGACGTACAGTAGAAGCCGTTTGGTTTGACGTGGTGTGCACACCATTATCCATTACATCAATTGACAAATCCGTAAAATCCGCAGACACACACAAGACGACGAGCCAGACAAGGCACCAGCATCTTGTTCACCCACTACGGAAACCCGGAAGCCCAACGAGAAAAATTCGGTCCAAAAGAAAAGCAAACAACTGGGCATGGCCTTGCGGAGAGGGCAGAATGCGCCGGAATCAATGACGATCCCCCAATACTAGGAGACTTCTATTCCGGGTGTGTAAAAAAAGAAAAAGAAATCAAAAAATAAAATAAAAAGTTGCCCCTGAGTGACGGCAACCCCGGCAAGCCCTGGGAACATGTCGAGAAGAAACATGTCTTATATCAATGCCCTGATCTTAGATCTTGTCCCTCCGAGGCCATAATCACTGGTCATCAGCCGTGTGTCTAATCTTATCGTGAACCCAGATCCAGGTCCCCTTGAATGCCCAGATCCATTACTAAAAGATCCATTACTAAATTTCCTGAAGCGGCACACTACTCTTCGGGTTTGTGAAGGGTGCAAGAGGCAGAAAAAGAAAACAAAAGTTAACAGGACATGGTTCTGTAAAACCGCGCTTCGGCATTCAAATCCTGATTCCACGACCATCCTTGTCAGGTACCTAGGTGTCTGGTCTGTCTTAGTACACATACCACGTTCTTTTTCCTCTCCCTCTCTCTTGTTTATACAGGCCCCTCTTCCAGTCTTTTCCCCCCAAAAAAAAGGTTTCTTCACCCACACCTCAAGTCGGAGGGCCAAGGGAGTTGCGGGCAGAAAAAAAGGCAGCACAGCAAAACAATAGCAACCATGCGCATCTCACACGTCGTCATCGGCAGTGCCGCCGTGACCACCGCAATACCGTGGGGCCCAAGTCCATGGGGCTCCGATGCGTCGAAGGAATTCTCACTCGACAGGCTCATAGACCTGACACCCTTTGACGTAAACCGCTTCAAGCTCAAGTCACCTCAAGACCTTCTCGCCCAGTTCGACAGCACCTCCCGCGTTCCTGCGCCGGTCGCAGACAAGACAAAAGCACCACGGCCAATAGTAGCTCCGTCACCCAGCCGCAACGACACCGGAGCGTCCAGCGCCAAGGTCGGCCACAACACGGCCGCCGGCGGGCCCTGCACCCAACCGGCCGTCCGTCCCGAATGGCGCAACATGACCGCCGAGGGGCGCCGAGAGTACGTCAGGGCCGCCAAGTGCCTCGTCGACAGGCCGAGCGAAGGCAGGTTCCAGGGTTCACACAACCGCTACGAGGACCTGGTCTGGGTCCACCACCAGATGACGGACCAGCTGCACGGATATGCGCAGTTCCTCCCCTGGCACCGCCGCTTCGTCAACGTCTACGAGACGGCGCTGCGCGACGAGTGCGGCTACCGCGGCCCCATGCCGTGGTGGGACGAGACGCGCGACGCCGGCAACTTTGCCGGCGCTCCCGTCTTCACGCCCGAGTACTTTGGCACCGCGCCAATAAGGACCCGCGAGGGCCGCGGCGGTTGCATCACCGACGGCGTCTTTTCCGGCATGCTGGTGCACATCGGACCCGGGACCGCCTTTGAGGAGCACTGCCTGTCGCGGGCGGTGGACGAGTCTCTGACCAGGGAGGTCAGTCAGGCCACCATCAACCAGGTTCTCCGCCAGAGCAACTTTGAGAGCTTTGCGGGCTTGATCGAGGGTTGGCCGCACGCCTACGGTCACAATGGAGTCGGCGCCGTCATGTCCGACGTGGGCCCCGCACCCGGCGACCCCATCTTCTTCCTGCACCACGCCTTTATCGACCGCATCTGGTGGGAGTGGCAGAACGTCGACCGGGACACCAGGGTCTATGAACTTGCCGGCAAGGTCAATGACAGGAACAAGCGCATCACGCTCGACTACGTCTTGACGATGAGGGGAATACAACCGGACGTCAGGGTCCAGGATGTCATGGACACTTATGGAGACACACTTTGCTATACTTATGACTACTAAGCTGGATGAAAGCATGTATAGGCATTCTTTCTTATTATTCTTTTTTTTTCTTTTGTCATTTGCGTCAGAGGTTTCATTTGTCTTTTTTTTCGTCTTGGGAGTAATGGGGCCCAAGACTGTTCGCTTCATACTCCAATTTCTTTTCTTCGTCTATATATAGGTATACTTCTTAATACCCCATTAGCCTGCCAAGTCAGCCTTGACCTATGGTTAATCTTTACCTCTTTTTTCCTTTAATTTTTCCCCGTCAAGAATTTCTGTGATTGTGACTCGTCAACTTGTTGTCCCCTGGATAAGAATTCGAGGCCGCCTTCGGGATGGACACACACACACGTGCTCGGGTACGTGGGAGGGGAGAAGAAACCTTCATTGAACCTTATGATTGACATTGCACCCGGGAACAAGGATAAGCGGCCCGAAAGGCAAAACTATCAAGAAAGCTAGAACAAGCTTATGTAAGGAGAAGTAAAAAGCAACCACAATGGCTGGCTGGTGCCGTATTATCCTGCATATTACAATCATGGGTCATGCATACATAATCAAAGCAATGCCAAATAAGATCCTAGCCTTTGTATCCTGGGATTCCTGGCTACTAAGCATGAAGCAACCTACAAAGAGTACACTTGCCGCTTACCCCTCATCTCAAGTCCTATGCCCATGTAATTACTCTTTTGCTATCCGATATATGACACCTTCAACATGGTAGTCTCTAGAATCTTCAGAGTTTCGATTTATGTGGATCTTCATCTCTACTGAACTTAGTTACCGATCCTCTGGCATTACGTTTCCGTGGAGGTTGCGGGTTTTGACAGAAAGTAGGATACTGTACGACTCACTCCTGTTTTCACGTCTTCGACTGAGCTGTTGGCAGGTCGCAATTATGTTATTTCTGTGAATAGTGACATGAACGTGGTAACAGGACAAAAGTAAAAGTTCTGTGTGGGATAAGATCATTATCAAAGCATGAATGACTATTGTGTTGTAGTGAAAAAGAATCATGATGACGATCTAGAATCAAAGACCTCAACGCACAAGTATGCTTAGGAGGATAGACATAGCTCAGAGTGCTCCTGTCCCAGTCTGACCTAAACTTACTCAACATGGCAAGTTGTTAGTGCTCGTACGCTAACTGTAAGCACTCGTTGTATCTTCAATAAGTGTCTTTGATATCCCGGTAACTGTGTTACAGAAGTAGAAATAGAGAGTATGGAGAAACTCTAAATGGTTTGAAACGGTACCTAAGCGAGTTTGAATCCCTTTATCTGCGTACTAATTAGCTACTGAATATTCTCGCAACTCGGTGGCAAATTCAGACACTGCAGCCAAAGATCCTCTGTTGTCAACGACGCAACGTAATTTGACTGACAACACCATTCCACGGCAATCCTTCAACGACCAGGTTATTCCAGTCTGTAATCCCCCACTTCTCAAGCTGTGAAGCTGTGGGAATATGCACCTGACACGGGTTGATCAACTCAGCATCCCGCAGCTCAACCTCCGACTCCTGCCGGATTCTCTTGGCCATGACGCGCACCTCGAGCTTCTCATCCCCGTTCACATCATCGAGCTCGCCCAGATTAATCTGAAACCCGCCGTGGTCCTGGAACCCGAGCCGCCTGTACAACCTCGCCGCCGTTTCGCCACTGCTGTAGAGTGCCGCCCACCTTGCAACCCCGTCGCCCCGCTGCAGCCGGATCCCTTCCTCCACAAGCGCCGCTCCGATGCCCTTGCCGCGGTGCTCCGGGTGCACGCACAGCATCCGCAGCCATAGCATCATGGACTCCCTGCCACCCTTGGCAAGGTTCTCCTGGCACCGCACGTTGTACATACTAAACACGGCGTCTCGGAACGCATCCACGGCAACATTTTCGTCATTCTCGATCCCTCTGCCGTTCCGCTTTCGTCTCTCGATCTTCGCCCTCAGCTCAACCAGCTCCTCCTTGACAACCGTAACGTCTCCGCTGCCCAGCTCACCATCGACCGAAGCGTTGTGGTACGACCAGACGGCCAAGCCGACGACTTTGTTGCCACCGGGAAGCACAAAAACGAGCACGTGCCCGGACTCGACGTACCTCTGGAGGAGGTCAACCAGGTATCGCTTGCGAGTAGTGGCTCGGTAGGCAGCGGTATGCGCGGGGGTCTTGTTGACATGGGGGTTGCGGAACGTCATGACGGGGATATCCGGCGTCGCAGCCACCACCAGATCGACGATACCATCAAGGTGCAGCGTATGGTCGGCTTTGCGTATTGTGCCCCAGTGATTCGGGGGTGGCGTGGGGTCGTATTCCAGGTGGCTGTAGTGCCATGTGCGGAGGATCCCATCGTCTCGCGGCGCGGCCAGGTCGGAGGTTGATGGTGGTGCGTCTTTTCGAGGTGTAGCAGCTGTGTCTTTGCCGCCATAGTCTCTCCCATTTTGAAGAAGACCTGAGGCTCTTTTGTGGGGTGGAATGTTTTTCATCTCTGGGCTGTGTTTGGTGAGCAATATTGTTACTTAGTCTACTGCTCTGTCTGACAACAAATTCCGCCGGCCGTAGGGATTTTCTCACCTTGTAGATGAAGAGTGCAGGAGGTTGATCCGGGCAATAGTCGTCTTCATCTCACCGGCTGGGGCTTCGATCTTCAGGTGGTTCATGATAAAAAATTTCTGTAATACCGAGGTTACGGAAGGGAAGAGGCGAAGCAGACGTAGAGCCACCCTACAAAAGAGGATTGCATCAGCACACACCATTTCGTATTTCTGCCACTTGATCTGCCTCAGTCAGTTGGGTACGAGATTGTCTTCGAAGTCTTGCCACAAGAAGTAGGCGCGACTAGGTTCTTTTCAGTTAGCGCCTTCTCAATAATTACTGTGTTGTCACATCATGTTGTGCTTGGTTATCCGAATGTGGAAAGAAGGAGCAACCACCTTACCTAGGTCGACAAAGCAGCTTGTCAACGAAAGGGTATATGTAATATAGGCACATATATAGTAGGCAGTCAACCGAGTTACGATAATTCTCAACCGGTTTAATAATTATTCTGGATCATCAATAGTATTATTGGTCCCGTGAGGTAAGCTGTCTTAAGTCAAAATCAGTTATGTCTCCAGGCAGCGCACCATAGAGGGGGTGCGGACACCATCCCGAATCATGGCTCCACCAATGACATGAGCTCGTTTTGAGTGAATTTCTGCTTCGTTTTCTGGAAGCACCTCGATTTCCATCCATGGTGTGTACCAACCAATAATCCTAGATTCCGACCTAGATTGTTCAGAGTTGATTCGAGAATAGGGAGGGTGGTTACGCGTGAGAGGCAAGGTCATGTGCGGTCGCTCGTCCTGACCGGTGTAAAAGGCGAGGGTTTGCGAGCACGACTAAAAGTCTGCGGGGTACTGAGATACCAGAACATGATGGGTGCCAGAAATCACGGATGCCAAGGGAAAATAACCAAGTAGATATTGACAAGTCCTTTAGGATTGAATAATGTAGCATTACGTTACTAGTGAGATGGTCTCCTGAAGTAGACGCAAATCTTTTTTTTGGGATGTAAACGCAGTGAGGCATGATGGATATATAACAGAAAATGCAAGTTCAAAGTTCAAAGATAGGAAAGGCGGATTGCTAGCCTTGGAAAAGACCCACCTCAACCCGCATGTAAAACAAAAAAGAGGAGTTTATAACGTTGCAGATAATAATCGCCAAGTGGAATTAGTATCTGCCTCTCATTTTGGCCGATAGGGCTGCCACTGCTGTTGACTCGCTTGCATTGGTCTGTTGACAGGCTCGGCGTCTGGCAGTTCTGCCGGTGGCAGACTGGGAACAGCTTGATATGACTGACGTGATGCGTAATAGGGCTGTTGGAATTGCTGCGGCGGCGACATGGAGCGAGGTCGTGGTGGTGGTGACTGCTGACGCTGATCCCGTTGCTCACCCGCCACCTCCGGGATGAGCCCGAAACTCGGAGACGGCTCGGGTGAATCCACCATCATGTTGTTGACGCGTGCATATTGGCCATGCGAGTCGGAAACAGCGCTCATCATGCTGACCCTATGAGCGTTGGTGTTGGACGTGATTGGTGAGGTAGGTTGCGAGACGGATCTCATGGACAAACCACCGCCTGCGACCATTGTGGGTGCGAGTGTGTTGCCAGACAGGTACTGGTCTCCCCTTCCCTCGACTGGACGACTATCGTCATCTTCTTGAACCATTGTCTGTGTTGTCCTCGACGACCGTATGGATGTCTTGGGTGCCAGGCCGGGCATGACCTTGATGTTGTAAGCCTCTGGAGAGAAATGATCTGGGCTGAAGCTGTGATGGGGGTTGCTGCTTTGGTATTGGGATTGAGCCTCGCCCATGTCGGGCAGGGCATTATTGACATAGGTCGCAGGGAAATCTGCGATAACTCGGCTGTCTTCCTCCTTGTTTCGTAACCGCCATCCCATCTTCCAGCAGACAAGCAGAACGATCAGGGCAAGAACAATGAGCGCGCCGACGACGATGCCGGCAATAATGCCGGGGTGCAAGCTTTTGTTGCTACTCTCTACTGGCGCGGGCGAGGACGTCGTCACTGGTGGTGGCGAAGGTGCTGCCGTCGGATGGTCCTCGATGAAGACTGCGGCTTCTGTTGCGTTATCGCTCAGGCGGGAGGGGATCAGTTTGTCCTGCGGGCAGCCTGTTGGTTTGCAAGGGTTTTCTGAACAGCAACCAAGAAACGGAATGTTGTTGTTCTGGCAGGTGAACCACGACTTGGTTCCATTCGAACTTGAGCAGCTTTGTGGAGGCACTTTGTCGTAGGAACCTCTGTTGAAAGTAGCTGTTCGAAGATCTTTGCTGTCACAGACACCACCATTGTCGCATGGATTGGTCATACAGCAACCGATGAACTTGATGGGAGATTCATCGCAAACGTAAAAGGCGCCGTCCACAGGACATGACGGCCCTAGTTTTAAAACCATGGTCAAGGGTCAATGTGAGTGTGTGGGTGAGCGAGTTTGGCTTAGATTAGATACTGGTGGCAAAGGATATTCCGGTGATCGTCGAGAAGGTCAGAAATGCCGCTGAGAAAGTGAGATTGTGATCAATTGGAAACTTGAGAAAGAGAAGTTGCAGCAGGTGCCAGAACCGAGCAAGAAATCTCGTGCGACACGGTGCGAACGGGTATACAAGCAAGCCGTTGTCGTTGGGGGCCGCTTGTGGAACCCAGCAAGCAAAGATGGCGTCGCGCCACACAAGATGCTGAGCTGTCTCTAGTTGTCGCAGGGAAACGCAATTCCTCGGGTAATATTAATATCGATGATGTTTCTTTTTTTGGGTAGCGCTCAAGGGTCGGGTGAGTTGTACCGTGGAGTAATCGAGGGCACACGGGGAGGTGAAGGAGAAAATCCGGGTGATGTTTGACGTGGGTAGGGAGGATCCGATACAGTAAGTACAGATAAACAAAAAACCAGTCTGTAAAGAGGACCCGGATGACGAGCGAAAGGATTATTAGTATCAAAGCTGAGAAATGGGCTGCAGACTAAACAGCTGGTGACGAATTGTCAGAGAGTGAAGCAGCCCCCAAGAATACAGAGAGAATCTAGTTCTCGATTTTTGTCGTTGGCCGGTTGCGGGCAGGCGGCTGTCCGAATACTTTTCATAGCTTGCGGCCGCCAAGCTGGTGAGATGCAATTCCATTCGCGTCGCATCTGATTCCCAAATCCCTCGCGGCTATTCAGCGCCAAGTGTCTGCCGCCCAACTACATATGGGGCGATTTATTGTGGATGCACTGCCTCGAAATTGGATGAATTGGCGCAGGCATGCAACTCGTCGGGCCCTGTTGCTGGCAAGCTGGTTATTTTATTTTCCTCAGGTCCTTTGAGCAGACCTGTGTGTGGGTGGCTTGGTGGGCAAGGCTCATCATCATTAAAACTCTCGGCAACCTGCACTTCGCCCCCACCGTGCACCATCTTCTGAGTTCTACAATACAGACAATGAATGACAAGAACTTGTGCTTGTGTGTTTACAACATTTTTACATGTTGCAAATTATCTATTACAGTGTGCTCGAACTAGGCGCCGGTAGGTGGTTCTGAAGATCTTGACAAGGAGAAGGACGCGGCAGGTTGTCAACGGGGAACTCCTCCATCAAGCTAATGCCAACAGCTCCATTCCACATAATACAGTAGCAAGAGCAGGTAAGCTTACCTTGAATTTCTCGCCCCATCCCTTCTTCCTTTTTGTGTGACAACAAGAAGGGTCCAACGTTGCGAGTCGCGAACATGACCAATCAGTTTCGCCTTTGGATTTCGGAGGTCCACCAGGCGCAGTCAGGTTGCAGCAGCACAAGCGCTCGTTACAACAGCAGTGCATCCAAGTTGGGCAAGGAGCCGGAGCAAACCTACACTACTAAATTTAGCCCACGTCACTTTTATGTTCCAGTTAAGGTTAGGTAGGTATGGTGTAACTTTGACTGACGGCGGGCGCCTGGAACTGTGGGACATTCCAGTTTACTGTCTTCTGTCGCGTGCGTTTTTGGTAGACGATCTTCACATACACGATGGCTTCAATTCAACAGTGTTGTCATCTGTCTCTGAACCTCGATAAACCAACTACGATAGTTCGACAGGTTCATTGAGACTTTGTCTTGTTAGTCTTGGACATCGGTGGAGAAAAAAAAAAAAAACAATCCTACCGACTAGGCGCAAGCTATTAGGAGGTTCACTATAACTACAAAGTATGTAGACCACATTGCCATTTAGCGCTAAAGCTACCACCATTGAAAGTTCGGACCAAAAGACGACATGTCCTTCAGCAACTTTTCGGACTGCGGTGCTAGGATTGAGTTGATGACCTATGACAGGGAAAATCCCTGAGATCAATAAGCATCAAATTCCCAGACCCAAAAACGGTCATTCGGGTCTGACGAAGAAACGAAGGCAGTGTCTGTCGCTTGGAATGCTCCTTGACATATGGCTGCATTTTAGCGCTGGCTCCCTTGCTTCGGGCTGCCGGTAAAAGACTGATCGCCCCACTATTTTTCTCGAGCTTTCAAGGATTAAGTTCAATCAGTTCATCTGATCTTGCCAACAACCAACCGAAAAGTTTCGACCAGCTATCCATGCTTGCCATGCAAAAATGACCGAATATGTGTCTTGGACCTTTCTTCTTCTGCTTATTCTTTTCTTCTATTCTTCCTCCCATTGATCTCCCCCTATCTTTGAACAATGCGTTCAACGACTTTTCTCGGCCTCATTGTCCCATTTATTATTCGTACTGTACACGTTCCTAGTTGACCTTGGCGCTGGCGCCTAGCGTTTACCCCCAGTTCCGGCGAGACTTGGGCTACAACTCCGAAGCCAGTAAGCCACAACTCAAGCTCAATGTTTTTTTTTTTTTTTTTTTTTTTTTCCTTTTTTTTTTTTTTTCCTCCCCTCTCTTTGTTTGTTTTGTTGTTAGCGCGCGCGCGTAAGATTTGTGGCGTTCCCAGCTGTGCTCCCCGATCTCATAGCCGCACAGTTGGGTAGCTCGTTGCTGCACCCCACATCGCCTTACTTAGTCGGCTCGACCTGCTAAGCCTGACTGGGAAGCTACCTTACCAGTAACGCGGTCCATTTATTCGGTACAGAACCGGTCGGTCAAGTGCCATACTGTATTTCGACGCAAATTTCTACATCGACCTGTGTTGGATACAATGCAGATGCTTGAACCTAGTTCCAACGCATGTGTAGGCATTTTCCATTCTCTCTTCTTCTGCTTCTTCTTCTTCTTTTATTTTTTATATTTTTACCTCCCATTAGTTGGCGGCACAAGCTGCATTCTTGCTTGCGCAATATTGAAGTAAGGTTTGGATGTGTTGTCGTGACGGGCCTTAGAGAGAGTGCAGGAAGGAATTTGCAGATATCATGCACGCTGA
Organism: Pyricularia grisea; assembly: GCF_004355905.1. NCBI lineage: Eukaryota > Fungi > Ascomycota > Sordariomycetes > Magnaporthales > Pyriculariaceae > Pyricularia > Pyricularia grisea. Next base: position 7,415,238 of record NW_022156716.1, on the reverse strand, counting down.
GGAAGCCTTCATTAATTATAATCAGGAACGCAGTGACATGATATAACACCGAATTCAAGAAAGCACCTCGCCTCTTGGCGAACGGATGACCTTACACCTCATGTATACTTGCAGTCTGTGATACCTTTAAGAAGCTCAAAATTTCTCCAAGAACGCGTTGATCTTCTGCGTCACAACATCACTGGCCTCCTCAGGCAGATAATGACCATACCCGTCGCCGACAGCCACGGGTGTATAATCCACCCCTTCGGCGATCCAATCTCTCCAAATCCCAGCTACATCCAGCCTTGCGCCCAGCTTCTCCGCTGAGAACATGACCAACGTCGGCACGGTAATCTTCCGGCCCGCCTTTTGGTCCTCTACCTGCTCGACGACATCCTCATTCGACCCGGCTGCGTAATCCTCACAAGTCGCACGCAGCACCTCCTCGCTCTCGAAAAACCCCGCATGCACGTCGATGGCCCCGTCGGCGGCGATCCTCGCCCGCCCGACCTCGTTGGACCCCGCGATCAGCGCGTGCGAGCCCCTGCACCACCGCGCACCGCCGTATGCCTGCAGGATGGGCACGGCGAGGGCGACGTTGGCGAGCAGCGGCCAGTGGAAGTAGCCCCGCGAGACGGCCGGGTCGGCAAACGCCTCCCACTGCACCTTGGTCGGGACGATGTCGAGCAGCACGGCGCCCACCAGGTCCAGGCCCCCGTCGGCGGGGAACAGGGCGTCTTTGGATACGGCGAGGCGGTGCGCGATGCGCGCGCCGCGGTCGTGCCCGCCGACGATCAGGCGACGGCTGCTGGTCTTGTCGATGGCGAACGCCGCGCGGAGGGATTCGAGCAGCGCGCGCCCCACGTCGAGCTTGGTGTGACTGCTCGCCGGGGTGCTGATCCCGTAACCTGGTAGTTCAGGGATGAAGAGCGAGACTTTGTCGATGAGGTCCGGAACGATCTGATATTTGTTTTTGTTAGTGAAGTTTATTCCTAGATATGGGGATAGTCGGTTCGTGGATGGAACTGACATGGCGCCAACTTTTTTTTATTTAACGATATCAGTCAGAGGTTCACGGGTATTTATTTTTCGGATCCGAGGTTCAAGTTTGCTCACATCAAAGATGACTGAGGGTACCCGTGGATGAGTGTCAGGATGGGACGGTCAGGTCCAGCATCCGATGTGTACGCCACGACATCGGAGCCGGAAGCCGTGGGGGTGGTGGTCCGCTTGAGGGCGGGGTAGAAGTTCTCCGGATCGGCTGCCATTGCGACGCCAGGTGATACTTTTTATGGATAAATGTATGTATTCTATGGTCTGGTTTGTTATAATGTTTGGATAATCATCATATATACTCAACCGGTACAACAGAGTCATAACTCCGAGGTATGCGGCCGAACCTCGGCCGGTAGCATCGGAACAATACCGGCGGGGTCTTACGTCAGCTTACATTCCTTTATCGCTACGCGACACCACCCACAGCTGCCTAGACAACCCTCAACGATATTAGCCAAATAAAAGCTCAGAATTAAATTGGTCATGCTCCACACATAAAAAAAAAAAGAACAATACTAGAAAACCGGAGGAGATTAAATATCATTATTCAATGCGGCATTAAACTATCTAGGAGACATCAAGTTCCACAGCCAACAGATCCGTTTTCAACAGACCCGCCAACTTCTATACATTCGTCTGTGTAACGGATCCCTGAGACTGTGACCAGCAGTGTGAAACTCAAGCGTCCTTGCCATAGGCGTCGGGAACGCCACTGCTCTCAAACACGCCAAGCAGTTCATCTTGGGCCGACAGGAAAAAGCAGTCGGGCACAGAAACGCCGTTGGTCTCGGGAACGACGCGGTCGACACCCTCTTCTCCGTTGTATATAATGGCGTTGGCCAGGTCCGTGGTCAGCTCGGCGTCGCCCCAGTTCTGCGGCGCAAACATGATGCTCGAATGGGCCTCGGACATGAGCGTGTTGGGCATGTCCTCGGCGCGAGTGTAGTGGTGCATGCCCAGGTTGACCCACGCGACCAGGTCCTCCTGCACCAGGCTCTCGTCGTCCTCGAAGAAGCGCCAGAACTCGACCAGGGGAGCCTCGGGCACGTTCTGGTTCAGGGCGGCCGACGAGTCGGGCTCCGTGTCCTTTTGGCGCGACACGGCCAGGAACTGCTTGGCGAACTGTGCCGACTTGAGGAACCACGGCGACCGCTGCGATGCCAGGTGGATGTTGCTCACGCCGGGAACGATGCGGTAGCCGCGGTCCTCGCCCCACTTGTTCTTCTTTTCCTTGTTGACGACGGTGTACATGGACTGGCCGTTTGCCGGCAGCGGCAGCAGGGCATCCTTCTCGGACGCGACGTCCGAGATGTTGTAGCGCATCATCTCGAACTCGCCGCGCTCGGGGAACCAAGGCTGGGTGATGTTCTCGACGACGATGTCGGTGCGCACCAGCGTGTTGGCGGTGCCGCCCAGGTCAAAGTCGGCCTTGAAGTTCATGACGTGCGTGTGCAGCGTGCCGGTGATGGTGTCGTGGACGCGCGGTCCCCACTTGCCCTCGTCCTCGGGACGGTAGTAGTTGGCCTGGACGTAGCCCGATGCGTGGGCGTCGACTCCGATGGTGCCGTCGACCCAGAAGGTGTAGTCGAAGAGGTAGTCGTAGTTGCCGACGGTGGCGATCTGGCGGACGACCAGCTTGGAGCCCTTGGTCGACTGCATGTAGTAGCCCGGCTCGGTGTGGCGCGTGATGGGGGTGCCGATGTCGGTCTCGAAGATGCAGACAGAGTTGTTGGTCCTGGTGGCGGCGGTGCCAGAGGTGAAGTCGCTGTCCCAGTACGTTGCGTGGTAGGGGCAGTCATAGCCGGGGATCAGGCGGCCGACCTGAGCGCCGATGCCGTAGAAGCGGTCCATGTAAGCCGTGCCGGCCTGGTAGGGGTTGTTGCCGGCGTACTGGGCGATGGCATCCTGGAGCGAGAGCTCGTACATGATGCGCTCGCCCTTGAACTTGATGTCGTAGAACTGAACACCGACGTCTCGGTCGAAGCGCGTGTAGAAGCTCCAGCCAAGGTATTCAACGTAGCGGTTCTCGGTATCGACGGCGTAGCGCTTGCCCTCGAGCTCGACCATGGTGGGCGCCATGCGGTCCTCTAGCTTGCGCAGCTTGTCGCCCACACGGTCCTTGCGCAGGAAGCTATCGTCGGCAGGCGGGGCGGGCGTCTTGTTGATCTTGCCGGCCGTCCAGGCCTCGCGGAACTCCTCGACCGACTTGTAGATGACCAGGTCGTACACGATCATGCGCAACTTGTACAGGCTCGGGTCCGTGCCGCTGATGTCGATGCTCACGTACAGGTTGGAAGGCTTGCCGTAAGGGGCGAGACCCTTGCGGTAGAAGGGCATCCACGCGATTCCAGTCGTTCCGTCTGTCGACGTTGGGTTGTCGTAGAAGGTCTCGGCGGTGGTGCGGTTGTCGTCCTCGCCGTAGTAGGCAAAGTCGACGAGGTCGTTGGTGATGTCGGCAATCTCGGACATGAACTTGGCCACAAACGGATCGACGCCATTTCTGCGGGGAGTGTCGACGTAACGTCCGTTGAAGAGGATGCTAGCACCGTTGACGCCGTTGTACATGAAGTCCAGGGGTTGGATCTTGGTGGTTGTGTTGTCGACCGGGAGAGGTCCGACATAGTACTCGGCGACACGCGGCACATCCCTTCCGCCCTCGTTGATGACAACCCGAGCGTAGCGGGGCACAGTTGCGGCGCCTCCGTCGAGGTAGGCCAGCACATCAGTCTTGTTGGGCTTGAGAACCTCGAGGTGCCAGACATAGTTGTCCGTCTGCGAGAGGTCCTCGGCCGTGTGGCTGGTGAGGTTCAAGCCAAGGGCCGGGTTCGACACCCAGTGCAGCACGCTGTCGATCTCATCCTGGCTCAGCGCCTGGAAGGGGTTGGCCTTGGCTGCCTGGGTGCGCTCAGTCTTGGGCGCTGAGCAGGTCAATCCGCTGTGCGTGTTGTTGGTGCGTCGGGAGAGGGTGTTCTTTGCCTGGCCGCCGCCGAGGTCGCGGGGGTGGCGGGTCTCAAGCAGGGCGTTTGCCGCCGCTGCGAGACAGAGGGAGATGACAGAAGGCTTCATAGCTGCTCAACTTTTTCAGCTTGCGATGGCTAGCTGTTGGCTGCTGGCAGTCTCGGTGAGGAGTTTTTGCCTGGTGATGAGATGTCGAGCCAAGATGTCGAAAGCAGGCGTACAAATACCCCTTTTTATAACCGGATGGGGATTGCGGGTTTCATGCTGTGCTGCAGCTCTTGAATCCAAGATTTCGACATCGCCAAGACTTCAGCATCGCCGTCGTCGGACACAAACTTGGCTTTCTTCGGACACATGGTTTGCTATCAAGACCTACATGAGAAAAGACCCGCAGTCTCTTGGCATCAGGCTCACTTAAGTAGATATTTTGTGCCGTTTCGGTAACTTCTATCCAGACTAAATACCCAGCTCGTTATCATAGTGTCGTTTTCCGGCGAGGTTGGGAAAGTTGCCTAAATCGGTAAGGTAACTAGCAAAGAAAGGCATGATGTCGGACCTCGCCCATATCGGCCTGGTCCACGGTATTTGCCGGTGGGTAGGGTCTTATCATGCTAATCTCTTGTTGTATTTTTCTGGCGGATGTAATGGACCGATAATGGCTATCTATGTATCCCCAACCCACACCAGCTAGTCCACATTTGCGGTTGGAGATTTCCACTCCTCCCGTACATTCAATCCGGGTTTTTCGGACCCGGTTGTCCGGCTGGCTAATCTACGGAAATAATCGCGCAGTGCGTTTTTATTTCTCCGTCCCCCGGAAGTATGACGCAAACGGCTTTTCAGCATTGGAAGTTATGCTACGTCGTACATAATGTTGCACTAAAAACATCGTCAAAAACGAAGGCCTCCGTCAATGACTAATGCCAGTGACTTCGGTAAATATAGCCTGCAACACATAACACACATTGACGAACACGTGCAGCCTTATAGTCTCAGGGCTGATCCCTGAATCGGAGTTCCACTAATTAAGCCGCGTGGCTCAATTCGTGGCTTTGTTTGTACCAATAGTCTCAGTGCTCAGACTAGACCCCCCTGCGTTGCAGGGTGGACCGGACGCTCCATATACCTTTTAGCCACACGGCTTTTCGACCAATCAAATTGGCCGAAAAAATCGCGCCCGTTCTAATCTGAGGACATCTAATTGATTATCGCTAGTCTCAGTGCTCAGACTAGACCCCCCTGCGTTGCAGGGTGGACCGGGCGCTCCATGTACCTTTTAGCCACACGGTTTTTCGACCAATTAAATTGGCCGAAAAGATCGCGCCCGTTCTAGTCTGAGGACATATTGTCGATTTTCGTCGCAAGCGACGGAACTACACAGTATACGCACTGTGTACGCACTGTAGGCGCATCGGCGATGCAATTAAAATATTGTGTATTTTTTTATTAATAAATATTTAATTAAATAAAAATGGTAAAAATATAATAAAAATATCGTTATAAAGTTTAAAATTAGGGTATTTTAACGGTTAAAACTTTATATTTGTAATTATTATAATTAAATAAAAATAAAAATAAATAATAATATTATTATTTTTAACGCCCTATTTAAAAATTTATATATAAATAATAATATATATAAACCTTTTATTTTTATAAAATAATAAGTATATTTATATTAATATTTACGTATAATTTTTTTTCCAAATTATCGTTCGTTAATTTTTTATTTATATAAATATACGTTAAATTTAATAATTTATATAAATATTTAATAATCAATATATTTATTAATAAAAGGTTTTATAAAAATATAATTCGGTATAATAAACCTTTATACTTAATATATATAATAATTTAACAACGTTTATTTTTTTATTTAATTTAAAATAAATATAAAATAAAATTTAAAAATTAGTAAATTTATTAAATTTGAATATAAAATACGCAATTTGAATAATATTTAAAAACTTTTTTAACGTGGACGTTCTTTTATACCGGTTATATAACCGTTAAAATTTTGGTGTTAATATCGTTAAAATTGGTAAAATTATAAGCCCGTTTCGATTGTAAAATATATTAAAAATATTAAATATTTTACCTATTCAAATATTTAACACCTTATATTACGTAATATATTAATAAAAATTTATATATATAATATATATATATATATATACCACCCCCCACGTGCAAAAATTTTTAAATTTTATTCAAAAATAAAAATATAATTAAAAAAAATCAAAAAAATCAAAAATTTATTAAAAATCCAACCTCCACTTGAAAATTAAGGACACCCATATCCCAATTCGACCAATATAACGATTAAAAATATAAAATAAATCGTTGTTAATTATTTCGTTAATTCCTATATCCAACGTACAAACCGTTTATTTTTGCGATTTTTATTTAATTAATTATAACGGAGTGTCGGTCGCCGAATTGGCGAAATCACCTCCACTTGAGCCCAAAATAAACAAATTGTCCTCAGACCTGAACCAGAGTGATCTTTGGTTGGACCCACAGGTACAAGCAAAGCCACGATTGAGCCACGCTCAATTGTGGAGCTCGCGTTCAGGGATGAGCCCTGAGACTAGTGCTGGATAAGGAATCGTGGGTGATCTTTAACGTGGCCCTTAATTATATCGCCGTTACGCATATAATGCGCGCACAGTGTTTATCTTATATAATTACCTCCATATACGGCTATAATCGATAAAAAATCCTCAGATTAAAACGGGCGCAATTTTTTCGGCCGATTTAATTGGTCAAAAAGACATGTGGCTAAAAGGTACATGGAACGCCCGGTCCACCCTGCAATTGCAGGGGGATCTAGTCTGAGCACTGAGACTAAGGTACAAGCAAAGCCACGAATCAAGCCACGCGGCTCAAATGGTGGAGCTCCGATTTAGGATCCCACATAGCAGCCTCGATAGCTAACTCGTGATCCGCCGATATCTTAGTTGCTTTTAGTTTGAAAAACTTGCCTAATTTTGAGCCGTCGGCCCTAGTGGCGATGCCGTTCTCAACTTTGACCAGAGTGCTTGCTTGATAAGTTGGGTACTTGGCTTCCAGGTATGCTGTACCTCCCTCCGAACAACCCACGTGGCCCACGGACCGCTCTGTTTCCTCCGTATAGCCAAAAAGCATATCAACCCGGTAATATTGCTTCGTCGCACTGGCAACAGAGGCCATTAAAATTAAAATAAATTTGAGGTTCATAATGATATATGTAAAAAGTATGGGAATTTGCTTGATAAGGGATGAGCAGTTTTTTTTTTTATCTTTTTCAAATGGGTTCGAAAAACGGTTCGCGGCGTGGAAAGGAGTTAAGGCTGATGGAAATGTTAACAATCCAGCTGTACAATTATAATTAGGGGCGATTAAACCATTTTAAATATCCATTCTGATAGGGAAATTAATTAGCTGTTCATACCGAATTACCTAATGTAGCCCAAAAACTGGTGGAATTATGCTGGTGCAAATCTATATTTAATTCGGGCATTGAACAAGCCATGACTAGCTCGTACGGTATTAATATTAATATAATACCGGCATAACTTTGTAATTAACCATCGGAGTGGCCGCCAGTATTCGGGTAATGCTTTACTGCCTAATCCCTGCCAATCGAGTAATATTTCCAAGAAAAACACGAAGAAATTACGAAATTGATATAATCGCTATAATTAGAAAACTCGTGTCAAGACCAAAGAGCTACAAAATGTTTATCCAACTGTTGCAGAACTTATGTTAACGCTCAGCCTCACCGTTTCTATGGGGAGTTGTGTTGCGCACATACTCGTGTTAGGGACCTTCACTCTGAAGACATTCAATAAAACGGGGCAGGTTTGTTAAGCAGGGTTTGCAAAGTATTAATAAAGCAATTTATTGAGGGTAAGATAAGGTAAAGTGGCTTGATTTGAAGCTTAGCCATGCAAGCATTTGTCCGAGTGAACGTACGTTATTATGCACGAGTTATTAGACTCTAGAGTCTTAGATAAATCAGTGTGCTGAGCTTCCCCCCCCCCCCCCCCCCCCCCCC